>NC_059565.1:0-5000 GCF_905220415.1 Colias croceus | reverse complement strand
TAGGTTAGGTTAGGTTAGGTTAGGTTAGGTTAGGTTAGGTTAGGTCAGGTTAGGTTAGGTTAGGTTAGGTTAGGTTAGGTTAGGTTAGGTTAGGTTAGGTTAGGTTAGGTTAGGTTAGGTTAGGTTAGGTTAGGTTAGGTTAGGTTAGGTTAGGTTAGGTTAGGTTAGGTTAGGTTAGGTTAGGTTAGGTTAGGTTAGGTTAGGTTAGGTTAGGTTAGGTTAGGTTAGGTTAGGTTAGGTTAGGTTAGGTTAGGTTAGGTTAGGTTAGGTTAGGTTAGGTTAGGTTAGGTTAGGTTAGGTTAGGTTAGGTTAGGTTAGGTTAGGTTAGGTTAGGTTAGGTTAGGTTAGGTTAGGTTAGGTTAGGTTAGGTTAGGTTAGGTTAGGTTAGGTTAGGTTAGGTTAGGTTAGGTTAGGTTAGGTTAGGTTAGGTTAGGTTAGGTTAGGTTAGGTTAGGTTAGGTTAGGTTAGGTTAGGTTAGGTTAGGTTAGGTTAGGTTAGGTTAGGTTAGGTTAGGTTAGGTTAGGTTAGGTTAGGTTAGGTTAGGTTAGGTTAGGTTAGGTTAGGTTAGGTTAGGTTAGGTTAGGTTAGGTTAGGTTAGGTTAGGTTAGGTTAGGTTAGGTTAGGTTAGGTTAGGTTAGGTTAGGTTAGGTTAGGTTAGGTTAGGTTAGGTTAGGTTAGGTTAGGTTAGGTTAGGTTAGGTTAGGTTAGGTTAGGTTAGGTTAGGTTAGGTTAGGTTAGGTTAGGTTAGGTTAGGTTAGGTTAGGTTAGGTTAGGTTAGGTTAGGTTAGGTTAGGTTAGGTTAGGTTAGGTTAGGTTAGGTTAGGTTAGGTTAGGTTAGGTTAGGTTAGGTTAGGTTAGGTTAGGTTAGGTTAGGTTAGGTTAGGTTAGGTTAGGTTAGGTTAGGTTAGGTTAGGTTAGGTTAGGTTAGGTTAGGTTAGGTTAGGTTAGGTTAGGTTAGGTTAGGTTAGGTTAGGTTAGGTTAGGTTAGGTTAGGTTAGGTTAGGTTAGGTTAGGTTAGGTTAGGTTAGGTTAGGTTAGGTTAGGTTAGGTTAGGTTAGGTTAGGTTAGGTTAGGTTAGGTTAGGTTAGGTTAGGTTAGGTTAGGTTAGGTTAGGTTAGGTTAGGTTAGGTTAGGTTAGGTTAGGTTAGGTTAGGTTAGGTTAGGTTAGGTTAGGTTAGGTTAGGTTAGGTTAGGTTAGGTTAGGTTAGGTTAGGTTAGGTTAGGTTAGGTTAGGTTAGGTTAGGTTAGGTTAGGTTAGGTTAGGTTAGGTTAGGTTAGGTTAGGTTAGGTTAGGTTAGGTTAGGTTAGGTTAGGTTAGGTTAGGTTAGGTTAGGTTAGGTTAGGTTAGGTTAGGTTAGGTTAGGTTAGGTTAGGTTAGGTTAGGTTAGGTTAGGTTAGGTTAGGTTAGGTTAGGTTAGGTTAGGTTAGGTTAGGTTAGGTTAGGTTAGGTTAGGTTAGGTTAGGTTAGGTTAGGTTAGGTTAGGTTAGGTTAGGTTAGGTTAGGTTAGGTTAGGTTAGGTTAGGTTAGGTTAGGTTAGGTTAGGTTAGGTTAGGTTAGGTTAGGTTAGGTTAGGTTAGGTTAGGTTAGGTTAGGTTAGGTTAGGTTAGGTTAGGTTAGGTTAGGTTAGGTTAGGTTAGGTTAGGTTAGGTTAGGTTAGGTTAGGTTAGGTTAGGTTAGGTTAGGTTAGGTTAGGTTAGGTTAGGTTAGGTTAGGTTAGGTTAGGTTAGGTTAGGTTAGGTTAGGTTAGGTTAGGTTAGGTTAGGTTAGGTTAGGTTAGGTTAGGTTAGGTTAGGTTAGGTTAGGTTAGGTCAGGTTAGGTTAGGTTAGGTTAGGTTAGGTTAGGTTAGGTTAGGTTAGGTTAGGTTAGGTTAGGTTAGGTTAGGTTAGGTTAGGTTAGGTTAGGTTAGGTTAGGTTAGGTTAGGTTAGGTTAGGTTAGGTTAGGTTAGGTTAGGTTAGGTTAGGTTAGGTTAGGTTAGGTTAGGTTAGGTTAGGTTAGGTTAGGTTAGGTTAGGTTAGGTTAGGTTAGGTTAGGTTAGGTTAGGTTAGGTTAGGTTAGGTTAGGTTAGGTTAGGTTAGGTTAGGTTAGGTTAGGTTAGGTTAGGTTAGGTTAGGTTAGGTTAGGTTAGGTTAGGTTAGGTTAGGTTAGGTTAGGTTAGGTTAGGTTAGGTTAGGTTAGGTTAGGTTAGGTTAGGTTAGGTTAGGTTAGGTTAGGTTAGGTTAGGTTAGGTTAGGTTAGGTTAGGTTAGGTTAGGTTAGGTTAGGTTAGGTTAGGTTAGGTTAGGTTAGGTTAGGTTAGGTTAGGTTAGGTTAGGTTAGGTTAGGTTAGGTTAGGTTAGGTTAGGTTAGGTTAGGTTAGGTTAGGTTAGGTTAGGTTAGGTTAGGTTAGGTTAGGTTAGGTTAGGTTAGGTTAGGTTAGGTTAGGTTAGGTTAGGTTAGGTTAGGTTAGGTTAGGTTAGGTCAGGTTAGGTTAGGTTAGGTTAGGTTAGGTTAGGTTAGGTTAGGTTAGGTTAGGTTAGGTTAGGTTAGGTTAGGTTAGGTTAGGTTAGGTTAGGTTAGGTTAGGTTAGGTTAGGTTAGGTTAGGTTAGGTTAGGTTAGGTTAGGTTAGGTTAGGTTAGGTTAGGTTAGGTTAGGTTAGGTTAGGTTAGGTTAGGTTAGGTTAGGTTAGGTTAGGTTAGGTTAGGTTAGGTTAGGTTAGGTTAGGTTAGGTTAGGTTAGGTTAGGTTAGGTTAGGTTAGGTTAGGTTAGGTTAGGTTAGGTTAGGTTAGGTTAGGTTAGGTTAGGTTAGGTTAGGTTAGGTTAGGTTAGGTTAGGTTAGGTTAGGTTAGGTTAGGTTAGGTTAGGTTAGGTTAGGTTAGGTTAGGTTAGGTTAGGTTAGGTTAGGTTAGGTTAGGTTAGGTTAGGTTAGGTTAGGTTAGGTTAGGTTAGGTTAGGTTAGGTTAGGTTAGGTTAGGTTAGGTTAGGTTAGGTTAGGTTAGGTTAGGTTAGGTTAGGTTAGGTTAGGTTAGGTTAGGTTAGGTTAGGTTAGGTTAGGTTAGGTTAGGTTAGGTTAGGTTAGGTTAGGTTAGGTTAGGTTAGGTTAGGTTAGGTTAGGTTAGGTTAGGTTAGGTTAGGTTAGGTTAGGTTAGGTTAGGTTAGGTTAGGTTAGGTTAGGTTAGGTTAGGTTAGGTTAGGTTAGGTTAGGTTAGGTTAGGTTAGGTTAGGTTAGGTTAGGTTAGGTTAGGTTAGGTTAGGTTAGGTTAGGTTAGGTTAGGTTAGGTTAGGTTAGGTTAGGTTAGGTTAGGTTAGGTTAGGTTAGGTTAGGTTAGGTTAGGTTAGGTTAGGTTAGGTTAGGTTAGGTTAGGTTCGGTTAGGTTAGGTTAGGTTAGGTTAGGTTAGGTTAGGTTAGGTTAGGTTAGGTTAGGTTAGGTTAGGTTAGGTTAGGTTAGGTTAGGTTAGGTTAGGTTAGGTTAGGTTAGGTTAGGTTAGGTTAGGTTAGGTTAGGTTAGGTTAGGTTAGGTTAGGTTAGGTTAGGTTAGGTTAGGTTAGGTTAGGTTAGGTTAGGTTAGGTTAGGTTAGGTTAGGTTAGGTTAGGTTAGGTTAGGTTAGGTTAGGTTAGGTTAGGTTAGGTTAGGTTAGGTTAGGTTAGGTTAGGTTAGGTTAGGTTAGGTTAGGTTAGGTTAGGTTAGGTTAGGTTAGGTTAGGTTAGGTTAGGTTAGGTTAGGTTAGGTTAGGTTAGGTTAGGTTAGGTTAGGTTAGGTTAGGTTAGGTTAGGTTAGGTTAGGTTAGGTTAGGTTAGGTTAGGTTAGGTTAGGTTAGGTTAGGTTAGGTTAGGTTAGGTTAGGTTAGGTTAGGTTAGGTTAGGTTAGGTTAGGTTAGGTTAGGTTAGGTTAGGTTAGGTTAGGTTAGGTTAGGTTAGGTTAGGTTAGGTTAGGTTAGGTTAGGTTAGGTTAGGTTAGGTTAGGTTAGGTTAGGTTAGGTTAGGTTAGGTTAGGTTAGGTTAGGTTAGGTTAGGTTAGGTTAGGTTAGGTTAGGTTAGGTTAGGTTAGGTTAGGTTAGGTTAGGTTAGGTTAGGTTAGGTTAGGTTAGGTTAGGTTAGGTTAGGTTAGGTTAGGTTAGGTTAGGTTAGGTTAGGTTAGGTTAGGTTAGGTTAGGTTAGGTTAGGTTAGGTTAGGTTAGGTTAGGTTAGGTTAGGTTAGGTTAGGTTAGGTTAGGTTAGGTTAGGTTAGGTTAGGTTAGGTTAGGTTAGGTTAGGTTAGGTTAGGTTAGGTTAGGTTAGGTTAGGTTAGGTTAGGTTAGGTTAGGTTAGGTTAGGTTAGGTTAGGTTAGGTTAGGTTAGGTTAGGTTAGGTTAGGTTAGGTTAGGTTAGGTTAGGTTAGGTTAGGTTAGGTTAGGTTAGGTTAGGTTAGGTTAGGTTAGGTTAGGTTAGGTTAGGTTAGGTTAGGTTAGGTTAGGTTAGGTTAGGTTAGGTTAGGTTAGGTTAGGTCAGGTTAGGTTAGGTTAGGTTAGGTTAGGTTAGGTTAGGTTAGGTTAGGTTAGGTTAGGTTAGGTTAGGTTAGGTTAGGTTAGGTTAGGTTAGGTTAGGTTAGGTTAGGTTAGGTTAGGTTAGGTTAGGTTAGGTTAGGTTAGGTTAGGTTAGGTTAGGTTAGGTTAGGTTAGGTTAGGTTAGGTTAGGTTAGGTTAGGTTAGGTTAGGTTAGGTTAGGTTAGGTTAGGTTAGGTTAGGTTAGGTTAGGTTAGGTTAGGTTAGGTTAGGTTAGGTTAGGTTAGGTTAGGTTAGGTTAGGTTAGGTTAGGTTAGGTTAGGTTAGGTTAGGTTAGGTTAGGTTAGGTTAGGTTAGGTTAGGTTAGGTTAGGTTAGGTTAGGTTAGGTTAGGTTAGGTTAGGTTAGGTTAGGTTAGGTTAGGTTAGGTTAGGTTAGGTTAGGTTAGGTTAGGTTAGGTTAGGTTAGGTTAGGTTAGGTTAGGTTAGGTTAGGTTAGATTAGGTTAGGTTAGGTTAGGTTAGGTTAGGTTAGGTTAGGT
>NC_059564.1:5870000-5875496 GCF_905220415.1 Colias croceus | reverse complement strand
CTAACCTAACCTAACCTAACCTAACCTAACCTAACCTAACCTAACCTAACCTAACCTAACCTAACCTAACCTAACCTAACCTAACCTAACCTAACCTAACCTAACCTAACCTAACCTAACCTAACCTAACCTAACCTAACCTAACCTAACCTAACCTAACCTAACCTAACCTAACCTAACCTAACCTAACCTAACCTAACCTAACCTAACCTAACCGACCTAACCTAACCTAACCTAACCTAACCTAACCTAACCTAACCTAACCTAACCTAACCTAACCTAACCTAACCTAACCTAACCTAACCTAACCTAACCTAACCTAACCTAACCTAACCTAACCTAACCTAACCTAACCTAACCTAACCTAACCTAACCTAACCTAACCTAACCTAACCTAACCTAACCTAACCTAACCTAACCTAACCTAACCTAACCTAACCTAACCTAACCTAACCTAACCTAACCTAACCTAACCTAACCTAACCTAACCTAACCTAACCTAACCTAACCTAACCTAACCTAACCTAACCTAACCTAACCTAACCTAACCTAACCTAACCTAACCTAACCTAACCTAACCTAACCTAACCTAACCTAACCTAACCTAACCTAACCTAACCTAACCTAACCTAACCTAACCTAACCTAACCTAACCTAACCTAACCTAACCTAACCTAACCTAACCTAACCTAACCTAACCTAACCTAACCTAACCTAACCTAACCTAACCTAACCTAACCTAACCTAACCTAACCTAACCTAACCTAACCTAACCTAACCTAACCTAACCTAACCTAACCTAACCTAACCTAACCTAACCTAACCTAACCTAACCTAACCTAACCTAACCTAACCTAACCTAACCTAACCTAACCTAACCTAACCTAACCTAACCTAACCTAACCTAACCTAACCTAACCTAACCTAACCTAACCTAACCTAACCTAACCTAACCTAACCTAACCTAACCTAACCTAACCTAACCTAACCTAACCTAACCTAACCTAACCTAACCTAACCTAACCTAACCTAACCTAACCTAACCTAACCTAACCTAACCTAACCTAACCTAACCTAACCTAACCTAACCTAACCTAACCTAACCTAACCTAACCTAACCTAACCTAACCTAACCTAACCTAACCTAACCTAACCTAACCTAACCTAACCTAACCTAACCTAACCTAACCTAACCTAACCTAACCTAACCTAACCTAACCTAACCTAACCTAACCTAACCTAACCTAACCTAACCTAACCTAACCTAACCTAACCTAACCTAACCTAACCTAACCTAACCTAACCTAACCTAACCTAACCTAACCTAACCTAACCTAACCTAACCTAACCTAACCTAACCTAACCTAACCTAACCTAACCTAACCTAACCTAACCTAACCTAACCTAACCTAACCTAACCTAACCTAACCTAACCTAACCTAACCTAACCTAACCTAACCTAACCTAACCTAACCTAACCTAACCTAACCTAACCTAACCTAACCTAACCTAACCTAACCTAACCTAACCTAACCTAACCTAACCTAACCTAACCTAACCTAACCTAACCTAACCTAACCTAACCTAACCTAACCTAACCTAACCTAACCTAACCTAACCTAACCTAACCTAACCTAACCTAACCTAACCTAACCTAACCTAACCCTTTTTCCCAAGCGCTGCTGCTGCATACAAAATAGTTCGGAAAATAAACATCACTCACCACACCACACAAGCACTGACTGGACACGGTGGATTCGCCTTCTACTTGAACAGATTCAAGCTGAAGGAGAATCCATCGTGTCTGTGTCAGCCCGGAGTCGACGAGACGGTTTCTCACCTGTTGCTCGAGTGTCCGATTTTTGCAAGAGATAGATATGTTATTGAGCAAAAATTGGGCATCGCGATGACGGGTGAGAATCTGCCTGCGGCCCTGGGGGACAAGACGAGAAACGAGTTTTTAGAATTTTGTCAACAAATTGTGAGGGTGGTGAACAAACGAAATTGTGATAAGCTACTGTGATATTAGGGTTAAGTTTTATAAGTGTTGTGCCGTATTGTTTTATTATTTTCATTGTAATGTTTTAAATTGATGTAAGTTTTAAAATGTAATATTTAATTTTAGTTTTTTATTATTATCTTGGAAATTTCATTGTAAATTATTAATTTGTATTTTAAACTTTTAATTGTATTCATTTATTTTATCCCGTTTTTTATTATTCTTTTTGCAATGTTTTAATAATGTAAGTTTTTTAAATGTAATATTTAATTTTGGTATTTTATTATTAATTTGGAAATGTTATTGTAAATTGTTAACTTGTATTTTTTATTTTAAATTGTATTAATTTAGGCCTAATGTGAATAAAAATTTTTGTGGTATTTGATTTAAAAGAAAATAAACACCTCTGGACAATATTCCAGAGTAAAGCACACAACACCCTGAGATGGCGGGTGCTTTTAAAAAAAAAAAAAAAAAAAAAAAAAACCTAACCTAACCTAACCTAACCTAACCTAACCTAACCTAACCTAACCTAACCTAACCTAACCTAACCTAACCTAACCTAACCTAACCTAACCTAACCTAACCTAACCTAACCTAACCTAACCTAACCTAACCTAACCTAACCTAACCTAACCTAACCTAACCTAACCTAACCTAACCTAACCTAACCTAACCTAACCTAACCTAACCTAACCTAACCTAACCTAACCTAACCTAACCTAACCTAACCTAACCTAACCTAACCTAACCTAACCTAACCTAACCTAACCTAACCTAACCTAACCTAACCTAACCTAACCTAACCTAACCTAACCTAACCTAACCTAACCTAACCTAACCGCTGTCTTGGATATGGGCACACGAGGCGGGTGTGTAGGGAAGAGAAGGACCGATGCAGCCACTGCGCTGGTCCTCACATGAGGACTGAATGCGACAAGTGGTTGCGGGGAGAAGCGCCTCAGTGCATTAACTGCACTAAGGCCAAGAAAGGCAGCGCTGAGCACAGCGCCTTTGATCGAGAGTGTACAGAAAGAAAGAGGTGGGACGCTCTGGCCAGATCGGCGGTAGCGTATTGCTAGGGTTGCCCAAGGTGAGTCCTTCCAGTACCGAATATTGCAGGCCAATCTCCAGCGGAGCCAAATCGCCACAAGGGAGCTACTGCTCGAAGCCACCAAGCGTAAGGCATGCGTAGCGTTGCTGCAAGAGCCCTACGTTGGCGGGGCGAAAAGTATGAGGACATACAATGGAGTGAGGATCTTCCAGTGCGAAGGGGAGGGGGGTGGCGCAGTAAAGGCGTGTATTGTGGTACTCGACGACACACTGGATGTCGAACTACATACACGCCTTAGCAGTAACAACATCGTTGTGGCCGCCCTCAGAACCAAAGCCTGGGAGATGATTGTAGTGTCCTTCTACTTCGAGCCCGATAAGCCAGTGGGGCTCTACCTGGACCATCTTAGGCGGATAGGGAGAGAGCTGGGTATCCATAGGATGGTCCTGGGAGGCGATGCAAACGCAAAAAGCCCGTGGTGGGGTGGCGAAGTGGAGGACCCGCGAGGAAGAGATGTGTCTGCTGTACTGGAAGAAATGGGAATGCACATACTCAACACCGGGGACATCCCTACGTTCGATACCATCAGAGGTGGGAAAAGGTACTCCAGCTACGTGGATGTGACAGCGTGCTCCGACGATCTGCTGAACCGAGTGGACAACTGGAGGGTTGAGGAGTGTCTCACGAGCTCGGACCACAACGGCATATCCTTCGGCATCAGACAACATAAATCCACAGGCACGAACATAATACGAACTACACGCATATTTAACACACACAAGGCAAACTGGACTCAGTTTCATGAGAAACTGTCCCAGCTTATGTCGGACAGACAATTAACTATACAAGGCATAGACACAATACACAGCACACAACAAATAGATGATGCAATAGACAAATACACTGAAGCAATCACACAGACATGCAGAGACACAATGCCGACCAAAAAACACACACAGAAATTCACCTTGTCGTGGTGGAATGATGAGCTCGCGCAGATGAAGAAGCAGGTGGCCACGAGGAGACGCAGGATCCGAAACGCAGCACCTGATCGCAGAGACCGCGTGGTCGGATTGTACCTGGAAGAAAGAGAGATGTATGAAAAGGCAGTGAAAGAAGCACAAGAGAAGAGTTGGAAGGAGTTTTGCCGGAAACAGGATAGGGAGGGGGTCTGGGAGGGCATCTACAGGGTGCTTAGTAGAGCCACAGGGAGAGAGGAGGATCTGCCCCTTTCGAGGGGTGGTGAAACCCTCGATGCCCGGAGCTCGGCAGAACTGTTGGCGGAGACCTTCTACCCCGAGGACCAGGAAAGTGGTGAAAGTGAGGGACATCGTCGGGTGCGCCGGTGTGCGGAGTCCTTGGACACCGAACCGCCGGCGGGCCCGGACGACCCTCCTTTCATCATGGAGGAGTTGAAGAGAGCCGTAAGGTCCTTCAACCCCAAGAAGGCCCCCGGGGCGGATGGCCTCACGGCCGACATCTGTCAGCATGCTGTAGATTGTAACCCGGGATGGTTCCTTGCCTTGCTCAACAGATGCCTCTCTGCCGCCTACTTCCCCGCACAGTGGAAGTGGGCGACCGTGGTTATACTGCGAAAGCCGGGCAGGGAATCATATCGGGTACCGAAAGCCTATCGACCGATCGGCCTCTTACCTGTTCTCGGCAAAATCTTCGAAAAGATGCTGGTCGGCCGACTCAGGTTTTACCTGTTGCCCAAAATAAGCCCCCACCAGTATGGCTTTATGCCACAGAGGAGCACCGAAGACGCCCTCTATAGACTAGTGAACCACATCAGAAATATGAGGGAGGAGAAGAAGATTTCTGTTGTGGTATCGCTGGACATAGAGGGAGCCTTCGACAGCGCCTGGTGGCCAGCCATAAAGGTGCGGTTGGCTGAAGTTGGGTGCCCGGGGAACGTGAGGCGGGTGATCAGCAGCTACCTGAGTGAAAGGGGAGTGAAAGTTAGATATGCGGGTGTGGAAGTGAGTAGGGGGACCAGCAAGGGGTGCGTGCAGGGGTCCATAGGCGGACCAATCCTGTGGAACCTCTTGCTGGACCCTCTGCTATGGATGTTAGAGGAGATGAAAGTATTCTGTCAGGCGTTTGCCGACGACATTGTGTTGGTCTTTGAGGGTGATACTGCATTTGAAATAGAAGTCAAAGCGAACCGTATTCTAAATTTAATACACAAATGGGGTAAAGACAATAAATTAAATTTTGCACCGCATAAAACTTGTGCCCTCCTCTCAACGAGGAGGTTGAAATATGACGTGCCGCGGCTCGCTATGGGGAGTGTGGAAATAAAATATTTTTCACAGATTAAGATATTAGGCCTTACAATTGACAGCGGCCTCACCTTTAACGCCCACGTCGGGACGGTATGCCAAAAGGCAATCGCCCGGTATAAACTCTTGGCTAGGGCAGCCAGAGTTGGCTGGGGACT